>NW_022265963.1:30000-32669 GCF_002021735.2 Oncorhynchus kisutch | reverse complement strand
CTCTTCTCTCTATCCCTCCTCTATCCTCCTCTTTCTCTCTCTCTCTCTATCCCTCCTCTTTCTCTCTTCTCTCTCTCTCTCTCTCTCTCTCTCTCTCTCTCTCTCTCTCTCTCTCTCTCTCTATCCCTCCTCTTTCTCTAACTCTAACGAATTTTGTCTCTCCCTCACTCTTTTTTTTTTCAGAGGGTAAAAACCGATAAACTAATTGGAAAGTGTCACGGCCGTGGGACCAGGCGGCGGGCGAGTGTGCACGGCAACAGCACTCTAGGCGCTGGCAGGAGCGCCCGGCAACAAAGCAGCCTGACCTATCAAATCACATTAAGAGGCCACAAGGTTAAAACGCTGACGACTTCAATATCTGCCAAAAGGAATGAGCGGCATAAATCACCAAGTTAGGCACCACACACTCCAACTCATTGGCTGTTTACCAAATGGCACCCTATTCCCTTTATAGTGCTTTACTTTTGACCAGAGCCCTACAGTACTCAGCCATTGGCTCTTTAGAGTCATCTCTCCCCATGTAGAAAACAAATACAACAAATAAATAAACATTAAAGGCCCAATGCAGTTGTTTTAATATCAATATCAAATCATTTCTGCGTAACAATTAAGTACCTTACTGTGATTGTTTTCAATAAAATGGTGATAAAGAAACAAAAATAGCTTCTTAGCAAGGACTGTCTGGGAGTGGTTTGAGTGGGGAGAGGAAAACTGAAAACTAGCTATAATTGGCAGAGAGTTTGGAACTCTCTCTTATTGGTCTATTAAACTAATGTACCACCTGGTGATGTCACCAAGCAGACCAAACTCCATCCCACCACAACAGGCTGACATTTCAGGTGTTCTTTTCAAACAGCTCTTACACTGAAAGGGCAGTATCATTACTTTCACAAATTCACAGTATTATTCCAATCTAGTAGTGTGGAAATATTAAACACATGAAAGTCACATTTTTGACTGCACTGGAAGAAAATACAGAGTCTAGGATTGGCTGGGGAGGCAGCTGGATTGTGGCTGCTGCTGCCACACTTGTCTGTCCCCAACCAGCTCTCGCAGTGTCACGTCAGGATTAGACATTCATCCATGTTTCTCAAACGTCAAATTTTGAAGTTTTTTCCAAAGTCACATTTCAAAGTGTTTAAGGTTAAGGTTAGGCATTAACTCTGAAATCTTAAGGTTAGGGATGAACTCTGAATGGTTAAGGTTAAGGGCTAAGGTTTGGGATAGGCCTTAAAACTAACATCTCAAAAACAACTTTCTATTGCTGGATTTGAACATGCAACCTTTTGCACCAGAGGCTGATTCTTATGCCCCAGCAAAACCAAAACCTGCTTGAAGCTAGCAGCGCTCACTGATGCCCCTAGTGGCTGGTGTTTACCCAATCTCCTGACCTTCTCAGACATGGATAGACGTCTAATCCTGACTTTTATTACAGGTGACCCGGCTGCAGTCCAACGTTCTCCCCAGCCGTCCGTCCCCAGCCTGCCCTGAAATTCTAATGGGCTTTCTGCTTATCGACTGACTGACTGGGGGGGGGGGGGGGGTTGGCATCATCCAAGGAGACCAGTGAAGGCTTTGAGCTCAGAGCAAGGCACTGCTGCTCTGCACTACCAGCATCCACATTACTTCAGATAGGGTCTGGGAGGAAGGTTGGGAGGTGGGGGGGGAATAGCTGGATGCAGGGCTGTGGGTGAGGAGGGGGAGGGGGTGAGTTCTGATGGAAACAGCCATCAAAGGCAGGAGTGTTTCATGCAGGCGACAGAAGCTGTGGCGAGGCGCAGGGTTTATATGTTAACGCACGGGCCTCGCCTCCATCGCCTCGTCTGGTGCCCCCAAGGACCATAATTTCCAAGACAGCAGAGAGAGAGAGAGAGAGAGAGAGAGAGAGAGAGAGAGAGAGAGAGAGAGAGAGAGAGAGAGAGAGAGAGCGACCACACCAACCAAGGCAACGCAGACAATGAAAACATCATAATATCCAGAAGAAGAAGAATCACACCATAACTCCAGTATCCATCAAACACAAGATGGTGTGACGGAATAAACAGCCTTCCATATAGAAATCTCCATTTTTAGAAATAGTTGGATAGTTGGAAAGTAGTATCAAAGTATCTTTTTCACATATTACAAGGATGTTTTGAGGCTGTGTGGGACATTTCAAAATGTAAGATATATAAAACAAGATTATGATGACATACTGAAATTAACTGATGTAGAAAATGCAAAAGAAAGTGTCCAATGAAGCATATTGGTTATGTGTCCTGCACAATATAATCTGGTTGACTTGCATACTCCTATGCGAGACTATGCATTGCATACTGTGTATCAGAAACGGAAAAGGTGTGGGAGGGAGTGCGTGTGAACAGGTCATTTGAAACGCCTCAACCGAGAGATTTTCCAAGCTGGCTACGGTACGGCATAGCACGGCTAGCTCTTGTTAATTCAATTGTAGACACCTGCTTATGCTGAGAACCACGGCGAGTTGAGATGAGGTTGCATCCCAACATAAATGCCCATATTCAAACGTCCGTGAAATATGGAATTCGCTGTTTATTATTATATTTTTTATGAAGGCTTTCTTCATGCATGGCTTCCGTTAGCTGTGTAGTGTGGAGCGGGCCGGGGTGGAGAATGCTGTTTCTAGGCAACAGGCATAACAATGACACAGGTGC
>NW_022265963.1:0-25000 GCF_002021735.2 Oncorhynchus kisutch | reverse complement strand
TACACACAGCCTACATCGTTGTCACCATATTAGCTAGCATCATAGTCAACATGGCTACTAGAATTAACGCGTTAGTAAACCCACTACAATCATGCAGTACAGTGTACAGTTAGCAAGCAAAGTTGGAAGAGTTCCAGTGCTGGATAGCCACAGCCAGCTAGGTAACATAGCATCCCTCTCTGTTTGATTCAGATGTTTGAGTCGGCTAAACTAGCTACTGTAGCTGCATTCACTGGCTAGCTAAGTAAGTGAAAGTGAAACAAATATAGCCAGCTTTCTCTATCTCTCTCTCTCTCTTCTTATTTTTGAAGAAATTAATTTCTTCAAAACTGTTCAACTATTTTCGTGCCCTGTGAGTCAACTACTCACCACATTTTAGGCACTGCAGTGCTAGCTAACAGTAGCTTATGCTTTCAGTACTAAATTAATTATCTGACATTTTGATTGGTTGGACAACATGTCAGTTTATGCTGCAAGAGTTCTGATAGGTTGGAGTACATCCTCAGGAAATTGTCATAATTACTGAGTAAGTCTATGGAATGGGGTGAGAACCAGGAACCTCCTAGGTTCCCTCCTAGGCCTCCTTTTGAAGTCAATGTACCCAGAGGAGGATGGTAGCTAGCTGTTTTAAACAATTTTTTGGTGACAAATATATTTAGTATAGTTTTCTGTAAAAATGTTAACTTTGGTAATGTTTCACTATTCACTGAGGAGGATGGTCCTCCACTTCCTCCTCCACTGACTGAAATTAGCTAATAGGCTACATCTATATTTGCATGCAAATAGACACATACAATTCCCAAGTGTGTATAGAGGCTTCACTGCCACTTGTGTGAGTGTGAGTGTGAGTGTGAGTGTGAGTGTGAGTGTGAGTGTGAGTGTGAGTGTGTGTGTGTGTGTGTGTGTGTGTGTGTGTGTGTGTGTGTGTGTGTGTGTGTGTGTGTGTGTGTGTGTGTGTGTGTGGCTCTCTGATCTGAAAGCCCTGTCTGTCTCATTCAGCCAGCAGAAGGAGAACAATATGGCCACAGAATCACGCTTGACAGTGTTGCACAAGATTGTGTTCTGCTATCTCCTGTCGCCTCAATTAAGTTACATACAAACCACAGACAGAC
Source organism: Oncorhynchus kisutch (assembly GCF_002021735.2). Lineage (NCBI taxonomy): Eukaryota > Metazoa > Chordata > Actinopteri > Salmoniformes > Salmonidae > Oncorhynchus > Oncorhynchus kisutch. The sequence goes on along the minus strand of NW_022265963.1, from coordinate 23,888 downwards.
AGGACACGAATACGCTCAGGCCTCTTCACACATCTGTAAACACACACGCATGCGTACACATTACACTATACCAGAGGAGGCTGCTGAGGGGAGGACGGCTCATAATAATGGCTGGAACGATGCGAATGGAATGGCATCAAACCATGTGTTTGATGTATTTGATACCATTCCACCTATTCTGCTCCAGCCATGACCACGAGCTCATCCTCTCTAATTAAGGTGCCACCAACCTCCTGTTCCACTATACCATCACATAATGTAACTTGTATATTGTAAGGCATTTTCAAAAGACTGCAGATACAATGTCATTGGTTTTTGAATGTTGTTTACCGGTTTGGAGCAGAATGGTTGTGTAATGGGATGGTGGCAACAAGCCTACTCTGTCCTCTAAAAAGTCCCCACCCGTCCATTGTCCCCGGTCCCTATTTAGCTTGGATGGCACCTTACCCCGGGGTCAGATTAAAGCGTCGCACCCTATTCCCTCTTCCTGCTCCTTATGTGGCAAATATTGGATTTAACTGAGCTTTATTTAATCCAATCACCTGCCAAATGCCCATGAAACTCTATTTTCATTTTTCAAAAATATTTTCTGATACATTTAGCTTTGAGAAATGTTCACAGGCCTGCTATAACGGTGCATTGTAAATGACAACTCTAGTGTCATTTCTCTCCAATGTAAAGAGTAACCAGAACAGTACCTAACTGCTCAGCGTTAGCGTTGCTAGCCTTTTAGCATTTCATCCACCAATGCGCTTGGACAATCAAGGTAGAAAAAAAACACCCAAAAAGGCCTTTGTGTCCGATTCACAAGTGTGCTCTCTTTCTCTTCCTTCCCTCTCCTTCTTTCTCTCTCCCTCTCTTTCTTTCTACCTAACCCTCTCTTTCTCTCTCTCGTGCTCTCATTCTGTCTCTGTGTGTCTTTATTCGACTGATATTGTGCTATTGCAGTTATGCGATGATTCAATTATTACACGACGGCACAATGAAACAAAGCTGGGCCAGCAGATTTTCCCTCAGATTACCTCAGCCGAAGGTAGCAGCAAAAAGAATGCCAGGCGAAAAGGGGCCATCTCTCTCCCCCCGATCCGACATGAACGTGTCTTTTCATGCCTAATTGAAGGTAACTGTTGTCTGAGGAGTAGCCAATTACGTTTTTCTTCTCATGCAGCACGAAGTCGGCACGGCAACGTGGTAATTCCATGCCCGCCAACCACTGTTTTGTACTCTTCCGGCCTGTATTGCGGTCAGGAAGGTAGGCATCATTTTCTGAAGAACGCATGACCAGAAATACAAAGTAGTTGGAATATATGCAGCCGGTAGAAGAGCTCCTTGGAAGACAGGCCTTTTGTGAGAAAGGAGCGAGACAGTCACTGGTGCTTCACAGAAACACTAGCCTTCTTCTTAATTAAGCTGTGAAGCAGAAAGGGCCCCAAGGTCACAGTGCTTCACAGAAACACTAGCCTTCTTCTTAATTAAGCTGTGGAGCAGAAAGGGCCCCAAGGTCACGGTGCTTCACAGAAACACGAGCCTTCTTCTTAATTAAGCTGTGGAGCAGAAAGGGCCCCAAGGTCACGGTGCTTCACAGAAACACTAGCCTTCTACTTAATTAAGCTGTGGAGCAGAAAGGGCCCCAAGGTCACGGTGCTTCACAGAAACACGAGCCTTCTACTTAATTAAGCTGTGGAGCAGAAAGGGCCCCAAGGTCACGGCTGCCCCCTTATCAGGCTGTCCAAAAACCTGCCCTCACTCTCCGTTACCCACAATCCTATCTGCTTCATTCTGACCGTAGCGGGAGGCTGGACGCTCATAAGACAGAACAAGGCTACAAACGTCCATTACGTTCCCATGTCCATAATATAGCTAATCACTTAGAACACATGTCTGATGAACTGTGTATATGGCAGTATAGATATCAGACCATAGTGTGAAAGGAGGAATCTTCAAACATGGTTTTTTTTTGTCATTTCGTAATTTTTTGTAATTTACCAGATGCTCTTACCGAGAGCGACTTACAGTAGTGAGTGCATACGTTTTAATATTTGTTTGTCCTGGTCCCCCGTGGGAATCAAACCCAAAACCCTGGTGTTGCAAGTGCCATGCTCTACCAACCGAGCCACACGGGACAAAGTAACAGTGAAGGAGACGGATATGGGAAACAGTACCTAACATTCTGCGACGATATTACTGCCATAGAAATGTACCGTATGAGAATAGAACAGCAAAGACATCTGTGGTTATGTGACATAGTTACATAGATTATGACTAAATAAATGACTATGTTACTGATATTCATGATCCAGCCTTGATAAAATGGTCTTCAAGTCTTTTACAAGAACAGGCTTTCATGCAGGAGATCACAGGAGGTCATCTTGTATAGGAGAAATATACACAGAGCCTGACTAAGTCTAGCTAACCTTAGATTCCCAAAATGTGTCCTTTGCCGTGGCACGCGCTCCCCCAATCCCTCAGTTTCTCGCTGACACGAGCCAAGGAACGATGGTTGAACGGAGGGAGAGCGGGTGGAAAGAGGGATGAGGGAGAGGTCAAGGAGAGGAAAAAAGCGGCCATGGCGCAGGAGGGAGGAGGGAGGAGGAGGGGGGTACCTTGTGACCCCCTGGCCTCGCCTCACCACTAGGGTCAGCCCAGACAAAAGGACCTTTCAGTCTTCACAGTATCAAGGCCCTCTTACCTCCACCCCTCCATCCCCCTGTCAGTGTACAGAGGCCAGATAAACATGAGTGTCGGGGGGTGGAAGGCTGGATAAGGCATTTTTTAAGTCAACCTATAGCAGTCTGCCATCATTAAGGTGCTGTGGTGGTTGATAGTGTAGATAAGCCATCTACCAGAGAGAGAGGCAGAGAGGGAGAGGAGACAGTCACTTTTCAACATCTCCCATCAGTGTACAAGAAGAGATAAACCTCAAATGTGTGTCAATTCGTGTGAAAGAGTGTATGTGTGTGTGTGTGTGTGTGTGTGTGTGTGTGTGTGTGTGTGTGTGTGTGTGTGTGTGTGTGTGTGTGTGTGTGTGTGTGTGTGTGTGTGTGTGTGTGTGTGTGTGTTAGTGAGTGAGTCAAATCAAATCAAATTTTATTGTGAGTGAGTGAGTGAGTGAGTGAGTGAGTGAGTGTGCGTGTGTGTGAGTGTGTGTGTGTGTGCTTGCAAATGTTTGGATTTACATGTTTGCATGCGTGTATGTGCTATGTGCTATGACCCATCCATCTCTTAACATGCAGTTCAGGTGAGTCGAGGAGAGGAGAGGAGAGGAGAGGAGGAGAATGAGGAGTATCAGGGCCCTCTCTCGCTAATTGAGCGCAGCACCAGACCCCAAGGTCTCTGCTACATGGACGGTTTCTTAATCCAAGCCCACACACACACCCTCACACTCACACACACACACACACACACACACACACACACACACACACACACACACACACACACACACACACACACACACACACACACACACACACACACACACACAGCGCTGTTTAGCGCTGGCTATGCTTGAGTAGCTAAGCAGATAATCTTCAATTAAACCGAGCTCGACCCAACACCCCCCTCCCCCATCTGTGGGAGACAGAAGGCACCCCCCTATTTCCAAAGCTAAATGGTTCGCTACCCCCTGCTGACATCACGACTTTCTCTAACGGAGGGGGTTCTGTGATGAATAAGGCCCAGAGTTGTGTCTAGTTGGGTCACATACCCAGGATCCCCTCCAGTCCCTAGTGATAAAACTGTTGAACTGTTTCATATTAATATTAGGAGAAAAGATGAGAAGATTTGCAGCAATTATGTCACATAATACATGTAGAAGTTTATGATGAATTCAGGGTTGACCATGAGAAATACCTATTTTTTTCTAAGGTTATTGAGAGTTGCTATGAATATTCAGAGTAACACAAAAATACAGTGTTGTAAGGTTGTGAACAAATGTACATTCTGGGAAGAAAACCATCCGTTTTCCAAGAAACATCAGTGAAATTGACATCTTTTGGTTATCAGATATGAGATAGGTTTCAGTTGGGAGCCTGAAATCATTTTGATGAGATTATACGCAAATTATAATATCAAATCTCACATCTCTAGACACATGTCGGTGTGAGACGCATATTGTAACAACATCAAGAATGTACCTCAATGCCCAATGAAATGAATATGAAATAGGTCATTTTATTGGTGTGTTTACAACACACATATAGTGTAAATGTTGCATGTAATAGGAACCATTCAGACAATCATAGTGGGAACAAAGGCCTTGAAAGTCAAACTGTCTATAATAAATCAAACAAATATAACAAACAATAAAAGGTGTTATATTCGTAATATGCTGTAAACAGTAACATAGGCTACAGTACTCTGCCGTAGCTTGGACAAAATGCCTCGGCAGTCATTTCTGTATAAGGAAGGAACCAGACTTGTGGAGGTCTACAATTTCTTTTTCTGAGGTCTTGGCTGATTTATTTTGTTTTCCCCATGATGTCAAGCAAAGAGACACTGAGTTTGAAGGTAGGCCTTTAAATACATCCACAGGTAGACCTCCAATTGACTCAAATTATGTCAATTAGCCTATCAGAAGCTTCTAAAGCCATGACATCATTTTCCAAGCTGTTTAAATACACAGTCAACTTAGTGTATGTAAACTTCTGACCCACTGGGATTGTGAATTATAAGTGAAATGATCTGTCTGTAAACAATTGTTGGAAATATTGTCATGGACAAAGTAGATGTGCCGACCAGCTTGCCAAGACTATAGTTTGTTAACAAGACATTTTTGGAATGGTTGAAAAACAAGTTTTAATGACTCCAACCAAAATGTATGGTGACTTCAGACCTCATCTGTATATAGGTCTTCATGCCATAGGTCTTCAATTCATCATGTAATGACATTTGAAATGACACAAAGGAGACTTATTTCTAGTGATGTATTGTGGGGCTTAAATATCAACAATCTTTTCCTTTAGACAACTCTCCATTACTAGACCAAGCAGCAACTTTAAACCAACAGAAGGGAGCGTAATTGGGCGTATAAGGACACATGCAGCTACTGTATAGACACATTAAGACCCTCAAACAAACCCCCTTCCTTTCTCCTTCAGTCAACCACACACACAACGGCCTGATGGGGAGCTAACGATGCCAACGATCACTCACACGCCTATTCAGCCCCGTTAGCATGACTACTGGAGCCTTTACCTGGCTGTGTCTGTGTGTCCGTTACCGCTCTCTGTCTGGCCCTTGCCTGTTTCCACAGCGATAATTAAGCCATCAAAGCGCGCCACGCATGCCCATCCTCCGTTTCCAAGGTGAGAAGATGGGCCCACGTGTCGAGAGGAGCGCCACCGACGCCGCTACCCGCCTGCGTTCGCCTTTAAAAAGGGAAAGAGGCAAAGACGGACAGACACTAAGGAGAGAGAGAGAAGAGAGGAGTAGGAGAGGAGGGAGGAGGAGAGGGAGATGAGTTAGTCTGGTAGACAGCACAGAGTGACGCTGGTCTGATGTCTGATACCAACCGTTCAGACTGCTACTCTAGAGACCATGCAGACACAATGTTGTGCTCCCCCAGTCTTTCTAAGCTTTGCGTCTGTTGTTTTGTGATAAATAAGCTTAGTGTCTGTTTTGGTGATAAATAAGCGACCTGTCTGACGTTTTGGTGATAAGCGTTGTGTCTATTGTTTTGGCGATACGTTTGTGTCTGTTGTTTGTGTGATAAATAAGCTACGTGTCTGTTGTTTTTGTGATGAATAAACGTTGTGTCTGTTGTTTTTGTGATAAATAAGCTTTGCGTCTGTTGTTTCGGCGATAAATAAGCGTTGTCTGTTTGGTGATAAATACACTTTGTGTCTGTTGTTTTGGTGATAAATAAGCATTGTGTCTGTTGTTTTGGTGATAAATACGCTTTGTGTCTGCTGTTTTGGTGATAAATAAGCGTTTTGTCTCTTTAGGCAACACATAAGTGTTGTGTTTGTTATTTTGGTGGTAAATAACTTTTGTGTCTGTTGTTTAGGCGATAAATTAAGCTTTGTGTCTGTTGTTTAGGTGATAAATATGCTTTGTGTCTGTTTTTTTGGTGATAAATAAGGACATTGGGAAGGAAAGGAGCAGTGTCTTGGAACTGAGATACAACATAGACAGGCTTAGATACACTTTAATCAGCAAAAATCCTTCATACTTTTCCTTTCTTTATTCTCTGTATCTCTCTCTCACTCACACAACACACACACAAATATCTCTCTTTGTCACACACATACACTATCTGTGTGTGTGTGTGTATGTGTGTGTGTTTGTGTGTCTCTCTCTCTCTCTCTCTCCTTATCATATACAGCACACCACCTGACTGGTACAGCAGTAACCCTGGCAGGCTGGTGTCGTTGGCGCCTGCTCCTGTTACCTGGTTACCAGGGTAGAGGAGTGAGGGGGAGGGGTTACTTTAAACAGGTGCAGGGGTGCAGATGCACGGCTTTGTAGAAGCGTGCCCAAATGAGCTCAGTCGGCTGGGCCGCTCTGGAGCGTTGCCAGACCCTGCTGCGTTCTGCACCCCCGGCCTGGCTGTGGCAGAGAAGCAGAGGGAACTACACAGAGCCAGCACCTCCTCTCACCCTGTTGCAGTGTAGGACAGACCTGGCAACCCTCACGCACTGGGAGAGTCCAGTGTACGTGACATGGGATAGATCCTGACAGTATGACATCACAGTCCTTAAGAAGTCACAGTACCATGGTTTGTAATCAGGACCACACACACAAACGTCCACCCGATGCAGAATAGTTTTCCCCTCTTTATCTCTCTTTCAAGCTCCTCAGGGAGTTCCAATTTCACCACTTTTTAAGCCAGGTTGACTTCCATAAGGGAGATGGAGTCATGGCAGCAATAGGGCGAGCATCATCTATCCATTTCCATGTGTGTTGGGTCCATGTGCTTAGACTGAGGGGAAATTGGTGTCATGCAGCCTCATGACTATTGAGTTCCTACTTCCTGCTTGACCCCGGCCAATCATGGTGTGAGGTGCTGTATTTTTAATTGGACGTCTATCTAATGCTCGATTGTTGATTATTAAGGATCATGTCTGTTATTCATGACAGAATAGATTCATTGTTGGTGTAAAAGTAGGGGATGTTTTTGATAAACAAACGTTGAAATGTTGAGGTATATGAAAGCTGTCACCAAAATATATTTCAATTGCATTTGTGGTCTTGTAAATCCAAGCTTTATGTAAATCCATCAATTAAAAAACAGTTTCTAAAAAAACATCTCTATTTATAGTGTGCACACATGAAATTAAATGAAATGCAGTCATTTTAAAATTATAAGGATGAATATTATTCAACCTTTAGTTTTTTGGTTGTTAATACTTTCTTTCCACACATTGCACATGTCTGCCATGCTTGTGTCTCCTTAGCGTTGTTCTTTATTTCTATACAGAACATTCATTTCAGTATACCTCCCACTGAAAGGTAAAGGTTTATTTCTATACAGAACATTCATTTCAGTATACCTCCCACTGAAAGGTAAAGGTTTATTTCTATACAGAACATTCATTTCAGTATACCTCCCACTGAAAGGTAAAGGTTTATTTCTATACAGAACATTCCTTTCAGTATACCTCCCACTGAAAGGTAAAGGTTTATTTCTATACAGAACATTCATTTCAGTATACCTCCCACTGAAAGGTAAAAGAAGATGCCTGCATAACCTAGCCATGTTCAAGGTCAATTTCAGGTTCAAGTTCAAATTTAAGCTCAGGTTTAAGTTTAGGTTTGTTTTACATCATTGTCCATATGGGAGAAACCTACATGAAATGTGAGGTCACAAAAATATTTACAAATCAGTCTAAATATACGGACACGGCATCAGGACAACGCAGCAACACGGTCTTCCTACTCTATTGTTCCATAGCCAGTCACATCCAGCTCCTAATAGAGGGAGATACCTTGTGTAATTAGTCATCCTTCCTTCTGCCATGACACCTGTCTCTCAGAAGCCCCCCTGTTTTCCCCTCTCCTTTCCTCTCTTCCTCCCCTCCATCCATCCCCCTCTGTTGCTCTGGTCGCCGTCTGCCGTCCCTGGCGCAGTGCCCCCGGTGGTGGCGTGTGTGCGGCGTGGCGCGTGTGGTGGCGGCGTGTCCCTGTGTACTTATACCTGGGGGAGGTCATTATGGTGATGAGCAGAGCAGAGCGGGGGGCGTGGCCCTGGCTAACACTGCTGCTGCATACCTAACACCTAGGCAGCCCACCAGGCCAGAAGGGTCTCCAATCACTAGGAAGGGGGGGTTGTATTTCTCTCTCTTTCTTTCTCTCTATTTCTGTACCTTGCTTTCTCCTGTCTCTCTCGCTTTCACCCTCCTCTCTGTCTCTCTCTCTTTCTCTTCCCCATCCCCCTTTCTCTATCTCCATCCCTCTCTTCCCTGTTGAGCCACTCACTGAGCAGGGTCTTCATAACCAAATCCTAACTGTTACTTCCCCTCCTCTGTCGATCCTGCCCTTCTCACCCCAGTCTAATGAGTGTGTGTGTGTGTCTTATTTCTCTCTCTGAGTCATAGGGACCGAGGTGCCATGAATCTGAATGTCTTTCTAAGTCTATCTTTAAAGAGAAATGGTATCAAGTGCCTTGGACAACGACAGGTACTGACTGAGCCGTACAGAGGCTTAACATGGGGGGGGGGGGGGGGGGGAGTGAGAGAGAGATGGGGGGAATAAGGAGGGGTAATCACTCTCATCTTATGGGTGATCACTGCTGAAGATATGTGGCTCGGTGAGAGAGGGAAGGAGTAGAGAAGGAGAGGCTCTCTCCCACTCTGGCTCTCTCCCACTCTGAATGTGGAGAGTTACATGCTCTGGCAGGCCACTGAGTCAACAATGGATATGAATTAGACCACAGTGGTAGGCTAGCTACCTGGAATTTAAAATGTAGCAATATTAAAAAACAGGTTAATCAGCATTATGGCTAATATACAGTACAACAATAATTATTTGTGATTTCTCATGATGATCATATGATTGTGGGTGTAATTAATCATGCTTTCATTAACAATTAATAAGCATTTTCCCAAATATCATAATTAATATTATAATATTCTATAGGATTGTTCCTGTTGTTTTAATGTATACCAGCCCAGGATGTGGTTAGTGGTTCTACAGCCGCCGGCCAACCGTGAGGTGGGGGAGTGATAACCTTTGTCTCAGGGACGGCAGAGAGATATACGAGCTGGGCTGAGCGGTGGAGGATTATACTCAGAGGTCCTCGCCGTGTGAGATGGAGGGAGGGAGGGGACGAGATGGGAGGGGAAAAAAGCCCATGACCGTAGAATAATTCCAGCCTCTCTCTTTCCCCAGGGACCTCACGCTGTCTGAGCTCAGAGCCAACCCCCCTCCCTCCCTCCCTCCCTCACTTCTCTCCTCTTCTCTCTCTTCCTCCTCTCCCTCGCTCTAGCCCCCTCCACTCCCCTCTGCTCCCCTCTTCCTACTCCTCCTCCTCCAATCCCCTAACTGCCTGCTGAAGCCGGATGTCTCATCTTCTACGGCGTAAGGGGAGAGAGAGAGAGAAAAAGAGAGAGAGAGGGGAAGAAAGATAGGGTAGGAAGGGAAAGAGAGAGAGAAAGAGAGAGAGATAAGGAGAGAGAGAGAGAGAGAAACTCTGTCTCCTATGTTCTGCAGCTAAGTGCTGCAGCAAATCATCCCCACATTAGGAATATGGGCAATTAGCACTGTGGCACATCCCTTCAGACACACACACACACACACACACACACACACACACACACACACACACACACACACACACACACACACACACACACACACACACACACACACATACAGAGAGAGACACATACAGAGAGAGACACACACACACACAAACACACACATACAGAGAGAGACACACACATACACACACACATACAGAGAGCCACACACAAACATAAACACACAACTATTACATTCAGTTTTCCTTTCTAATCTTTCTCCGCATAAATTATAAAAAGGTAGTGTGTATGTCTACAGTTTGCATGTTGAATGTGTGTTTGTGTTTGTGTGTGAGAGATGTTTTGTACTGGGTTTCCATTTGTCGGTCTGTTTGTGTAAATGATGGTTTCCTGTGTGTGTGTGTATATGATATGCTATGTATGTGGCTATACCATATCACCTCATTTAAACACAGGTGGATGCAGAGGAGGGTGATCTCCTGAGCCTGTAAAAGTCAACGCTTTCTCTTTAGGTGGGAAAGTAACATTTCTGTATATAACAACACAAATTATCCAATTCAAATCATGATAAAACACACTGCTATGTATCACTGCACAAATACCCCCCCATCCATAAAAACCTTCCTTGACGTTCAGCGTCAGGCATTCAGGCACTCAGATGCAAGAGAGAATGCATGAGACCTGGCAACGTCGCCGTTCCACCTTAAGAAAGGTACCTTAAAAGATTATCTCGGTTATTTCACTGCCACTGAGCCGGCACTAATAGCGCCAGGCAGATATTGAAGAGCAGCGCGGGGCCTCAGAGATCTATTAGAAATTCCCATCTACGCGCCTCATACATATTGATTTCTGACACCAAGCAGCAATGAAAGCCCCACGGGAATAATATATTTAGCAGGGTTTGCAGTGAGGAGGTCACAGAGTGCATAAAGATTAGCTACACAGACCTCTGACAGCCTAGGACCAACCAACGCATGGATGGCACTGTGTGTGTGTGTGTGTGTGTGTGTGTGTGTGTGTGTGTGTGTGTGTGTGTGTGTGTGTGTGTGTGTGTGTGTGTGTGTGTGTGTGTGTGTGTGTGTGCCAAATTCCATAAACACACACAAACATATGCGCACATACAATCACACACACACACATATATACAGTGGAAAGAAAAAGTATGTGAACCCTTTGGAATTACCTGGATTTCTGTATGAATTGGTCATAACATTTGATCTGATCTAAGTCACAACAATAGACAAACAGAGTCTGCTTAAACTAATAACACACAAACAATTATGCGTTTTCATGTCTTGTGCAGGGTGGGAAAAGTATGTGAATCCTTGTATTAAATAACTGGTTGACCCTCCTTTGGCAGCAATAACCTCAACCAAATGTTTTCTGTAGTTGCGGATCAGACCTGCAAAATGGTCTGGAGGAATTTTGGACCATTCATCTTTACAAAACTGTTTCAGTTCAGCAATATTCTTGGGATGTCTGGTGTGAACTGCTCACTTGAGGTCATGTCACAGCATCTCAAATCGGGTTTTGATGTTGGTGCATTGTGCCCTTTTTTTCTCCACACATAGTGTTGTGTGTTCCTTCCAAACAACACAACTTTAGTTTAACAGAATATATTGCCAGTAGTGCTGTGGAACATCCAGGAGCTCTTTTGTGAACTTCAGACATGCAGCATTGTTTTTTTTTGGACAGCAGTGGCTTCTTCCGTGGTGTCCTCCCATGAACACCATTCTTGTTTTACGTATCGTAGACTTGTCAACAGACATGTTAGTATGTTCCAGTGATTTCTGTAAGTCTTTAGCTGATACTCTAGGATTCTTCTTAACCTGACTGAGCACTCTGCGCTGTGCTCTTGCAGTCATCTTTGCAGGACGGCCACTCCTAGGGAGAGTAGCAACAGTGCTGAACTTTCTCCATTTATAGACAATTTGTCTTACCGGAAACTGATGAACATGAAGGCTTTTAGAGACACTTTTGCAACCCTTTGCAGCTTTAAGCAAGTCAGTGATTCTTAATCTTAGGTTTTCTGAGATCTCTTTTATTCGAGGCATGGTTCACATCAGGAAATGCTTCTTGTGAATAGCAAATAAAAAATTGTGAGTGTTTTTTATAGGGCAGGGCAGCTCTAACCAACATCTCCAATCTCATCTCATTGATTGAACTCGAGGTTAGCTGACTCCTGACTCCAATTAAGTCATTATGTATTCAACATAAACAAGAAAAATACTATAATTTGTGTGTTATTAGTTTAAGCACATTGTGTTTGTCTGTTGTTTTAACTTAGATTAAGATCAGATAAAATGTTATGACCAATTCATACAGAAATCCAGGTAATTTCAAAGGGTTCACATACTTTTTCTTGCCACTGTACACATACTTACATATATATACATATATATTATATATGTAGCTATATACACAGAGGCTTATTTATTTGTTTAGTATCTATGGTGGTCTCTACAATTCCAAAACTTAGAAGCATAATACATTAGTTTTTGTCTTATAGTATGTCATAGATGCATTGAGGCCTTGGGAGAAGTAGAATATTAGCATAATACTGTCTATCAGATATATGTGACATTAATTAAGGTCTCACTTAAAGCAACCTTGAGAAAACAAAGAAACCACTATTCTGTATATAAATCACAATAGCAGCAGTCCTACAACATTGTAGCTAGGTGACTGTTTACAGCTAACGACCACCACAGCAACAATTGTAGCTGTTATTGTAGCTGACAGTCTGCAGCTAACCACCATCACAACCGTTGTAGCTAGGTGACTGTTTATAGCTAACCACCACCACAACAGTTGTAGCTAGGTGACTGTTTATAGCTAACCACCAAAACAACAGTTGTAGCTAGGTGACTGTTTACAGCTAACCAGTACCACAACAGTTGTAGCTAGGTGACTGTTTATAGCTAACCACCACAACAACAGTTTTAGCTAGGTGACTGTTTACAGCTAACCACCCCTACCATAGCAGCAGTTGTAGCTAGGTGACTGTTTACCAGTAACCACCACCACCACAACAACAGTTGTAGCTAGGTGACTGTTTACAGCTAATCACCAAAACAACTGTTGTAGCTAGGTGACTGTTTACCAGTAACCATCACCACAGTTGCAGTTAGGTGACTGTTTACAGCTAACCATATCACAACAGTTGTAGCTAGGTGACAGTTTACAGCTAACCACCACCACAACAGTTGTAGCTAGGTGACTGTTTACAGCTGACCACCACAATAACAGTTGTAGCTAGGTGACAGTTTACAGCTAACCACCACCACAACAGTTGTAGCTAGGTGACTGTTTACTGCTAAACACCACCACAACAACAGTTGTAGCTAGGTGACTGTTTAGAACTACCCACACAACAACAATTGTAGCTAGGTGACTGTTTACAGCTAACCACCACAGCAGTGCTAACAGAGCCATCTTTCAATAGTATAGTCCATGCTCACTTCTAGAAATCCATACAGCAGTGTCTGAATAGAAGGTGGACCAGGAGACATATCTGTCTTGTTTTGTTTACTTCCTCCTCCTCCTCTTTCCCTCCTTGTCTTCTTCCCCTCCAGTCTTGTCTGTGTGTGTGTATGTGCGTGTGAGTGGTGTGTGTTGAGGGGGTCTGATGAGCTTGTCCAGGTTAAAGGGTAATTACTTCAAAGGGGATCTGACTGCCTAGAGCGAGGCTGGCGACCGGAGAGAGGGGGACTCGACTCCTCGCTGAGAGCACTTAACACAGCCTCCGCCTTCCCCACCTCTCACCTCTCCTCTCCTCTGATTGCCCGTGTACCCAATGACATCGCCATCCCTGTTTTTGCTTTTGTTACTTTTTTCTCCTTTTCCTCCCTTCTTCAAAGCACCCACTCTGTAGCCCTCACAAATTACAACAGCTCTGGTTTTAGGGGCAATTTGACCAAATGCGGGGCCCCTGCAAAATGAGGATGGGAGGCGGGGGTGGTGGAGTGGGGTACGGGGGTAGCTGAAGTGGGAGGCCGAGGTGGTTTTAGGGGGCGCCTGAAATGAAATGACCAATGAATTGGTTAAAGCACCGCACCACTGTTGTAAACACCAGACCTAAATGAGGATTATCCAATTTTGTGGGGTGGGGAGAAGGGAAGAGATAAAAGCCCCACGTTTGCATTGGCAATTATCTGCTCGAAGTCTATTCTTTCCAGGCCAAAAATGTATAATGATGTTTTTGGTTGGGGAGAAGAACTGCTAAAATAGGATTTTCTGAGATATAGTCGATGCACACAGTTGTTGAATTGCTCACTTATTGAGTGGGAAGGGGAAAATAAGATTTCCTGGCTGATGACATTTCTTCATTTAAAAAAGACATACAAACCACTACAACGACAGTTGACATTCTACATACGCTATACGATCTCTTCCACTTTCCCTCCAGTTTCTAACTGACATTTTGACATATTCCACCAAAATCGGTGGGAGGAGAAAGGGAAAATGAAGATACAGTGCGATGAGACATGAGGAAAATGATTCCAAATTCTCTGATGAATTCTAATTGAAGACGATAAAGCCTTGCAGTACATTTCAACCAATTTCGATCAAACGGATGTGATCTACCATACGTCAAAGTGAATGCTAATTGGTCAAGATTCCAGAAGACCTTGCTACTGAGTCATATAGCGAAAACACTTGAGATGATCTAAGGAGAGCATTGGTGCTCCAGGGAAATGCCTGATGTCACAATCAGTCATCTGCTGAATGGTAGGCCTCTGATTGACACCACATTCAGATTATATTTCAGACCGCGTTCCATTTCAGACAGTATTCCATTTTAGACTGTAAATCAATTTTAGACTGTGTTCCATTTTAGACTGTGTTCCATTTTAGACTGTGTTCTATTTTAGACTGTATTCCATTTTAGACTGTATTCCATTTCAGACCGCGTTCCATTTCAGACAGTATTCCATTTTAGACTGTGTTCCATTTTAGACTGTGTTCCATTTTAGACTGTGTTCCATTTTAGACTCTATTCCATTTTAGACTGTGTTCTATTTTAGACTGTGTTCCATTTTAGACTGTGTTCTATTTTAGAATGTATTCCATTTTAGACTGTGTTCTATTTTAGAATGTATTCCATTTTAGACTGTGTTCTATTTTAGACTGTGTTCTATTTTAGACTGTATTCCATTTTAGACTGTGTTCCATTTTAGACTGTATTCCATTTCAGACTGTACTCCAGTAAAGACTGTATTCCATTTCAGACTGTATTCAAACTATTTCATTTCAGACTGTATTCCATTTCAGACTGTATTCCATTTCAGACTGTATTCCATTTCAGACTGTATTCAAACTATTTCATTTCAGACTGTATTCCATTATAGTCCGTATTCAAACTATTTCAATTTTAGACTGTATTCCATTATAGGCTGTATTCCATTTTAGACTGTATTCCATTATAGGCTGTATTCCATTTTAGACTGTATTCCATTTTAGGCTGTATTCCATTTTAGACTGTATTCCATTTCAGTCCGTATTCAAACTATTTCAATTTTAGACTGTATTCCATTTTAGGCTGTATTCCATTTTAGGACTGTATTCCATTTTAGACTGTATTCCATTTTAGACTGTATTCCATTTTAGACTGTATTCCATTTCAGTCCGTATTCAAACTATTTCAATTTTAGACTGTATTCCATTTTAGGCTGTATTCCATTTTAGGACTGTATTCCAATTTAGACTGTATTCCATTTCAGACTGTATTTCATTTCAGCTTCTGTCAAAGTGGAGGGGAGACACTGGTTTTGGATCTAACTCTATTGCAACCCTAAAATCCCAACTGGACACCGTTGTTGGCCACCCAGAGAAAACATTGGATCCAGAGGTTTTCATCACTTCTTACTTCAGTTTAAGAACAATGGCAACATCAGTGTTATGTCACTTGTCATCACCTGTCATGACATAGTATGACAGCATTATGAAGATGCTATATTACCACACTTCAAGACTTGAATGACAAAGAGAAAACAAGGGCAGGCTAATCCCAATATAAACTGTAATGTATTTGATGAATTACAATCATGCTAAAAGTGGCGATGAATGACGATGATAATAACTGCTGTGATTCATCAACGTACCATCCGTTATCCTACGATGGCTTAATGTTTCATCAACGTACCATCCGTTATCCTACGGTGGCTTAATGTTTCATCAACGTACCATCCGTTATCCTACGGTGGCTTAATGTTTCATCAACGTACCATCCGTTATCCTACGGTGGCTTAATGTTTCATCAACGTACCATCCGTTATCCTACGGTGGCTTAATGTTTCATCCGCTCAGGTTGCAGAGGGAGCAGACACCATCCTTCATCACCACAGCTCTCTCTCTCTCTGCAGTCAGTGAGACCTCAATTCAATCTAGTGTGTCATCTTTCCCTTCAGGCTGAGCCAGAGATACATTCTCTTCCAAATCGTCATGGTTATCAGCGTCCGTAAGCCTTGGACCCCGGACTAGCATTTGAGATGTAGATTTGTATGGACGGGAAATAAAAACAGTCAACTTGGGGCAGGCGTGGTGGGGGTTAGTTTCCATTCTCGGGTGGAGAGGTGGGATGGGTGGTTCTGCATTCTGCAATGACAGGAGGTCTTTCAGCACCGTAGGTGGTGGGAGACTGGGCGCATTGGTTACAGTAAATTAGCATTCGAGCCGCGGCGCGCGTTTAGTACATTGCGATTGGGTTCAGCGGAGGCTGTCCCGAGGGACACGTCCGGGGAGCGACACGGCGGCACGGTGGGAGGGACCGGCCTGTCAAAATTTGATAATAAAGCACTAGGGCACCTGCCGGATGAATGCGTGCGAGTGGGCATCCATCTTGAAAACACACGCTGAAGGGGATGCTGCCAAGTGACAGGAGAGAAGCTGGAACTGGGGAGGGTGGTGTGGGGAAGGGAGGGAGGGAAAAAGGTAGGGAACTTTTCTGTGGAGATTAGTTTAGTGCTCTATAAGTCAACTACCTAGGACTGTCCAGTACCTGTTAGAGAGAGACAGAGAGAGAGACAGACAGAGAGAGAGACAGACAAAGAGAGAGAGAGAGAGAGAGAGAGAGAGAGAGAGAGACAGACAGACAGACAGACAGACAGACAGACAGACAGACAGACAGACAGACAGACAGACAGGGAGGGAGGGAGGGAGGGAGGGAGGGAGGGAGGGAGGGAGGGAGGGAGGGAGGGAGGGAGGGAGGGAGGGAGGGAGGGAGGGAGGGAGGGAGGGAGAGAAAGAGAGACAGAGAGACAGAGAGAGAGAGATGAAAAGGAGAGAAAATGTATTAAATTGTGGCACGGTGCACTTAACCTTCCCTAATAATGTTTGACCTGCTGAACCTGCTTCATTGATGTTTTATCAATATTCTTAACTAATAGCCGCCCGCCATATTTTTGACAGTGTTTATACCATATGGCTGAGTAATGAAAATCAATGGCTGGTTAACATTTCTCATATTTAATGTGTGAATGTTGACACTGCTCTTATGCTGGCTAATTTAAATGGCCCTCGGTTTCGTAGTTAAATGCCACTGGAGGTTCTGTCTAAATTAGCATTTTCTTTAGCAGGGTTTCTCAAACTCGGTCCTGTGGTCTCCCAGGGCTGGAAGTTTTTTTGTTTTGCCCTAGCACTAGACATCTGATTCAAATAATCCAACCTTGATGATGAGTTGATTATTTGAATCAGCTGTGTAGTACTAGGGGAAAACAACTAAACTTGCACCCATGGAAGGCCCCGGGACCGAGTTTGGGAAACCCAGCTGTATAGGAATTAAAACGTAGATATTATTTCAAAATGTATATTTGGCTTCTTTAGAAATGTCATAGTTAACCAACAGCATAGTCTACTTGCTTGTCTACTTCCAGTGTCAAAAATATACAGTGCAGTGTATCCTCATAACAGATTGTTTGAAGCCCTAAACCGGCTGTGATAAGATTGACCTTTCTCTCTGAGAGATATGGTAGTCACTTCTCACCCACAATGTCCTGGAGGCAATAACCTCCAACCCTTCCAATCTGCTCCTCATTTGAAATGACCTGTCTCACTCTCACATTATACAAACATTATGAAGGCTAAGACCAAGACTGTCTTGTCCTTAACTGGACCACAACAACCCCCAATGCTCCCCTCAACCAGCACATCATTTGACATGATAGACCTGTCTATTGCACCTGTCTGCCTGTCTGTCTGTCTGTCTGTCTGTCTGTCTGTCTGTCTGTCTGTCTGTCTGTCTGTCTGTCTGTCTGTCTGTCTGTCTGTCTGTCTGTCTGTCTGTCTGTCTGTCTGTCTGTCTGTCTGTCTGTCTGTCTGTCTGGCTGTCTCTCTGGCTGGCTGCCTGTCTGTCTCTCACATTATGGAAGCTAAGACCAAACTGTCTCGAACTAGATTGAACCACAATAACCCTCAACCCTCCCAAAAATCTTAATTTGACACAAAGTTAATTGAAATTGTGAAGTGAAACGATGGAACAATTGGGAAACAGAGCAATTCAGTTTGGACTAAGGCTACTTTCACACTCAGAAGAGTGTAGCCTAAAATAGCTGAATATCCTTTCCAGCATTTCTCGTCAGACCCCCAAACGATCTCCCTGTCTGTCTCTCCCATTATAGAAGCTAACCCCTGACCCACACATCTCTAGTTGGACCACACTGAGACAGCAGGACAACTACTGTCCAACCTCTGTATGTATATGTAAGCATGTGTACATGTTTTTAAAGGAGTTGGACGTTGGTCCCTGGTCCCTGCTGCAGGTCCCTGGTCCCTGGTCCCTGGTCCCTGGTCCCTGGTCCCTGGTCCCTGGTCCCTGGTCCCTGGTCCCTGGTCCCTGGTCCCTGGTCCCTGGTCCCTGGTCCCTGCTGCAGGTCCCTGGTCCCTGGTCCCTGGTCCCTGGTCCCTGGTCCCTGGTCCCTGGTCCCTGGTCCCTGGTCCCTGGTCCCTGGTCCCTGGTCCCTGGTCCCTGGTCCCTGGTCCCTGGTCCCTGGTCCCTGGTCCCTGGTCCCTGGTCCCTGGTCCCTGGTCCCTGGTCCCTGCTGCAGGTCCCTGCCGGCACAGCCCAAGGCAAAGTCAAATGAAGAATCCCTCCCCTGGTTCGTTCATCTGTCGTTGGTTAGTTCCCTCCTGTGTACAGTGTGTGGTAACTGTTGCCGTTGTGACAAGCGGGCAGCGCCTGCCTGATTAATGGCTTTTTCAGAGGTGCTACTAATGGTTCTTTAATTGCTCTCACTTCCTCCCCTGCTTCCAGCTTTTCTTTCTCTCTCTCTCTCTCTCTCTCTCTCTCTCTCTCTCTCTCTCTCTCTCTCTCTCTCTCTCTCTCTCTCTCAGTTAGGGAAGGTGGGAGGTTTGCATTACAGAGGCAAAATCATCTTGACTATACCTCTTAGCCGGCTGGCTGCATGCTTAGCACTGGTAATGTCTCTAATACCTCAACAGCCCAATTACATTTGTATGTATATTCTATTATTCTAAGAAGTGCATGCAGTCACATGCATGTGGAGAGGTGAGTGTATATTATGTGTAACTGAAACCTTTGTGTGTCTGATTAAATATTCTGAACCATTCCAAACTCCCCAACCAAACCAAGCCAGGTTCCCAGTCCCTGCCGGTGACCATAACATGATGCTGACACCATAATACATGAAAATACAGAGGATCAACAACCTTGCATTCAGGCGACATTACTGGCCTGTATAAAAAAGAAGCCTGTGTTAAAAGAATCCACTCCAAATCATCCCTTCTGTTTGCAACGAGGCTCATAAGTAATACGGCAAGACAATAAGGCAAAGAAAAACATGTTTTGCCTAAATTTAAAATGACAGGTTTGGGTCCTATCCAATACAACAGAGTGAAACCCTCTGTATTTTCAAGTATTGTGGTGGTAGCATCACGTTATGGGTATGATTGCATTTCCTCGGCGTACACATCACGGACAAACTGAAATGGTCCACCCCACAGAGACAGTGTGGTGAAGAAGGCGCAACGGCACCTCTTCAACCTCAGGAGGCTGAAGAAATTTGGCTTTTCACCAAAAACACTCAAACTTTTACAGATGCACAATCGAGAGCATCCTGTCGGGCTGTATCACTGCCTGGTACGGCAACTGCTCCGCCCACAACCGCAAGGCTCTCCAGAGGGTAGTGAGGTCTGCACAACGCATCACCGGGGGCAAACTACCTGCCTTCGAAGACACCCACACCCTGTCACAGGAAGGCCATAAAGATCATCAAGGACAACAACCACCCGAGCCACTGCCTGTTCACCCTGCTATCATCCAGAAGGCAAGGTCAGTACAGGTGCATCAAAGCTGGGACCGAGAGACTGAAAAACAGCTTCTATCTCATGGCCATCAGACTGTTAAACAGCCATCACTAACATTGAGTGGCCGCTGCCAACATACAGACTCAAATCTCTAGCCACTTTAATAAATAAAAATTGGATGTAATAAATGTATCACTAGCCAATTTAAACAATGCCACTTTATATAATGTTTACATACCCTACACTACTCTTCTCATATATATATATATATATATATATATATATATATATATACTGTACTCTATACCATCTACTGCATCTTGCCTATGCCGTTCGGCCATCGCTCATCCAAATATTTATGTACATATTCTTATTCATTCCTTTACACTTGTGTGTATAAAGTAGTTGTTGTGAAATTGTTAGATTACTTGTTAGATATTACTGCATGGTCAGAACTTGAAGCACAAGCATTTCGCTACACTCGCATTAACATCTGCTAACCATATGTACAGTGAGGGGAAAAAGTTTTTGATCCCCTCTCAATCAGAAAGATTTCTGTCTCGTTTGTACGTTTGCCCACTGACAAAAAAATGATCAGTCTATAATTTTAATGGTAGGTTTATTTGAACAGTGAGAGACAGAATAACAACAACAAAATACAGAAAAACGCATGTCAAAAATTGTATAAATTTATTTGCATTTTAATGAGGGAAATAATTATTTGAATCAGAAAGATTTCTGGCTCCCAGGTGTCTTTTATACAGGTAACGAGCTGAGATTAGGAGCACACTCTTAAAGGGAGTGCTCCTAATCTCAGTTTGTTACCTGTATAAAAGACATCTGTCCACAGAAGCAATCAATCAATCAGATTCCAAACTCTCCACCATGGCCAAGACCAAAGAGCTCTCCAAGGATGTCAGGGACAAGATTGTAGACCTACACAAGGCTGGAATGGGCTACAAGACCATCGCCAAGCAGCTTGGTGAGAAGGTGACAACAGTTGATGCGATTATTCGCAAATGGAAGAAACACAAAATAACTGTCAATCTCCCTCGGCCTGGGGCTCCATGCAAGATCTCACCTCGTGGAGTTGCAATGATCATGAGAACGGTGAGGAATCAGCCTAGAACTACACGGGAGGATCTTGTCAATGAAGGCATCTGGGACCATAGTCACCGAGAAAACAATTGGTAACACACTACGCCGTGAAGGACTGAAATCCTGCAGCACCCGCAAGGTCCCCCTGCTCAAGAAAGCACATATACATGCCCATCTGAAGTTTGCCAATGAACAGCTGAATGTATTCAGAGGACAACTGGGTGAAAGTGTTGTGGTCAGATGAGACCAAAATGGAGCTCTTTGGCATCAACTCAACTCGCCGTGTTTGGAGGATGAGGAATGCTGCCTATGACCCCAAGAGCACCATCCTCACCGTCAAACATGGAGGTGGAAACATTATGCTTTGGGGGTGTTTTTCTGCTAAGGGGACCAGACAACTTCACCGCGTCAAAGGGACAATGGACAGTGCCACGTACCGTCAAATCTTGGGTAAGAACCTCCTTCCCACAGCCAGGGGATTGAAAATGGGTCGTGGATGGCTATTCCAGCATGACTATGACCCAAAACACACGGCCAAGACAAAAAAGGAGTGGCTTAAGAAGAAGCACATGAAGGTCCTGGAGTGGCCTAGCCAGTCTCCAGACCTTAATCCCATTGAAAATCTGTGGAGGGAGCTGAAGGTTTGAGTTGCCAAACGTCAGCCTCGAAATGAAAGACTTGGAGAAGATCTGCAAAGAGGAGTGGGACAAAATCCCTCCTGAGATGTGTGCAAACCTGGTGGCCAACTACAAGAAACGTCTGACCTCTGTGATTGCCAATAAGGATTTTGCCACCAAGTACTAAATCATGTTTTGCAGAAGGGTCAAATACTTATTTCCCTCATTAAAATGCAATTCAGAACATTTTTGACATGTGTTTTTCTGGATTTTTTTGTTGTTATTCTGTCTCTCACTGTTCAAATAAACCTACCATAAAAATTCTAGACTTATAATTTCTTTATCAGTGGGCAATCGTACAAAATCAGCAGGGGATTAAATACTTTTTTACCTCACTGTATGTGACCAATAGAATTTGATTTGATTTGATGCTTGTCACCGGCAGGGACTAGGAAGTTTGTCAGGATCAAAATAAATATCAAAGGAGCAAAGCCCAGATGAAAAGTTATAGGAAAACCCACCTTAGTCTTCTGAAAACCTAACCCTGGGATAGATTTGACATTTTCAGCGAGACAATTTTAATGCCTAAGACACACCAGAATGGCTTTCCAAGAGGTGTTGTTGTTCCTGAGTGGTCGAGTCTCAGTTCAATTTGCTTTAAAATCAGTGACATGTTTGAATGTTGCTGTTCATCAATGATTCCCAACCAATATATGTTGCCCTAAGAGTTGTGCAATGTTGGTAGAAACGTATTCAAAATAATTCACAGCTGTAATGGCTGCCGAAGGATGTTCCACCAAGTATTACCTCTGGGGTGTGAAGACATACGCAGTAAAGACATCTTTGTTTAAACATATACACTATCGGTCAAAAATTTTAAAACACCTACTCATTTAAATGTTTTTCTTATTTTACTATGTTCTACATTGTAAAATAATAGTGAAACAGAATTTCGAGAGTGTGCAAAGCTGTCATCAAGGTAAATGGTGGCTACTCTGAAGAACCTCAAATATAAAAATATTTTGATTTGTTTAACACTTATTTGGTTACTAAATGTGTTAATTAATAGTTTTGATGTCGTCAATATTATTGTCTTCTCTTTCATACCGTCTGAGGTCCACAAGGATTGGAAAGCTGCCGCGGTCATCCGCCTCTTCAAAGGGGTGACACTCTAGACCCAAGCTGCTACAGACCTATATTTATCCTACCTTGCCTTGCCGGTTGCTCAGGCCCGGAAGCTAGAATATGCATATAATTGGTAGATTTAGATAGAAAACAGTCTAAGGTTTCTAGAACTGTTAACATTATGTCTGTGAGTATAATAAAACTGATATGGCCCTTAGGACAAACCATCCCCCCAAAAAATTCAGCTTACCACTGTTTTCAATGGCTAGTACTATAATTATAAACCCAAGTCCTCCTGAATTGCAGTTCCTAGGGCTTCCACTAGATGTCAACAGTCTTTAGAAAGAGTTTCATGCTGGTTTTTGGAAAAATGACCCAGAAATGGTAGTTTTTCTAGATGGATCCCATTTTGGCTGTAGTGTTTCCAAGTGCTTGGAGGAAAGTGCGTTCTTTCTTATTTCTCCTGGAATGAACATACTATTCTCTGTCTTAAATGTATCATTTATTTGCGTATTAGGATACCTAAGGTTTGATAATAAACGTTGTTTGACTTGTTTGGAAAAGTTTATAAGTAAGGTTTGGGATTCATTTTGTATGCATTTTGATGGAGGGAAACTGAATGGATTATTGACTGAAGCACGCCAGCTAAACTGAGCTTTTATGGGTATAAAGAAGGACATTATCGAACAAAAGGACCATTTGTGATGTAACTGGGAACTTTTGGAGTGCCAACAGAAGAAGATCATCAAAGGTAAGGCATTTTTTATATCGCTATTTCTGACTTTCGTGTCGCACCTGCCTGGTTAAAATATGTTTTTCATGTGTTGGTATGCAGCGCGCTGTACTCAGATAATCTCATGGTTTGCTTCCGCCTTAAAGCCTTTTGAAATCTGACACGATGGCTGGATTAACAACAAATTAAGCTTTATTTTGATGTATTACACTTGTGATTTTATGAAATTTAATATTTATAGTCATTTCATTTGATTTTGGCCCTCTGCAATTTCACCGGATGTTCTCGAGGTGTCCTGCTAGCGGCACGCCTATCCCAAACAGGTTTTAACTAACCTCCAGACGAGCTTCA